>NW_027325370.1:1070000-1112500 GCF_036924035.1 Leuresthes tenuis
AGAATCTCTGATGAGATTCTGGTGGATGGATGTGACCCACGGGAGAGAACGCTCTGGAAAACCGTAAAGATCCCCCAAAACACCTCAAAGACTCTTCAAAGACAACAAGGAGCACCTGAAGAACTTCTCTGATACTCAGAAATGGACGAGTTGACCCACCGTCCTTCAGATTCTCTGATGTGTGACGTCAACCTGAAACCTGAGTGAGGTCATCAGTGGTTACTCCAGGGTAAAAAATACCGACAGGGCGGGGTAATTTCCACAAGAACAAGAAACACCTCCTACAAACCATGCAGAACACTGGATGGATCTTCTGCTGTGCAGAGCCTTCGGTTATCAGGCCCCCTCTCTGTGGAACCAGAGCCTTCGGTTATCAGGTCCCTCTCTGTGGAACCAGAGCCTTCGGTTATCAGGCCCCTCTCTGTGGAACCAGAGCCATCAGTTATCAGGGCCCTCTCTGTGGAACCAGAGCCTTCGGTTATCAGGCCCCTCTCTGTGGAACCAGAGCCTTCGGTTATCAGGCCCCTCTCTGTAGAACCAGAGCCTTCGGTTATCAGGCCCCTCTCTGTGGAACCAGATCCTTCGGTTATCAGGCCCCTCTCTGTGGAACCAGATCCTTCGGTTATCAGGCCCCTCTCTGTGGAACCAGATCCTTCGGTTATCAGGCCCCTCTCTGTGGAACCAGAGCCTTCGGTTATCAGGCCCCTCTCTGTGGAACCAGATCCTTCGGTTATCAGGCCCCTCTCTGTGGAACCAGAGCCTTCGGTTATCAGGCCCCCTCTCTGTGGAACCAGAGCCTTCGGTTATCAGGCCCCTCTCTGTGGAACCAGAGCCTTCGGTTATCAGGCCCCTCTCTGTGGAACCAGAGCCTTCGGTTATCAGGCCCCTCTCTGTGGAACCAGAGCCTTCGGTTATCAGGCCCCTCTCTGTGGAACCAGAGCCTTCGGTTATCAGGCCCCTCTCTATGGAACCAGAGCCTTCGGTTATCAGGCCCCTCTCTGTGGAACCAGAGCCTTTAGTTATCAGGCCCCTCTCTGTGAACCAGAGCCTTCGGTTATCAGGCCCCTCTCTGTGGAACCAGAGCCTTCGGTTATCAGGCCCCTCTCTGTGGAACCAGAGCCTTCGGTTATCAGGCCCCTCTCTGTGGAACCAGAGCCTTCGGTTATCAGGCCCCTCTCTGTGGAACCAGAGCCTTCGGTTATCAGGCCCCTCTCTGTGGAACCAGAGCCTTCGGTTATCAGGCCCCCTCTCTGTGGAACCAGAGCCTTCGGTTATCAGGCCCCTCTCTGTGGAACCAGTGGCTTCAGGAAGCAGATACTCTCTACCTTTAATATCAGGCTGAAACTTTCCTGATTAATTGGATTTGACTGTAACTGGTTTAAACTGTATGTTTTGAAGTGCCCTAAGATGACATTTGTTGTGATTTTTAATGAAATTTAATCACATTTTAATGTAGTTTTACTAGTTTGTATTTATTTGAAATAAGTGGTTTTTAATGTTTTGTTGAACTTTTCTCTAGTTTTTTAACCTTTTTGTTGTTTTTTCCTGGAATCAGACTGATGTATGTATGGAAGCCTTTTCCTGTGAGGACAGAGCAGTCGGTGTGTTTCCAGCTAACTTCCCTCCTCTTTACGGCTGGGTTTCGTCTCTTTCAGGTTCAGTTTGTCAGTTTTATGCTCGCTGTGGTGAGAAGCTGTCTGCAGTCAGCGAAGTCTTAAATCCTCCAGAGAGGTCGGCGCTTCAGGGACACGGCGAGTGTTTTCAGCGTCTCCCGAAGGAGACCGAAAACAGACGTCTCCAGCTCGGTCTGAAACATCCTTTAATCCTGCACCGACCCGGCTTCCCGCCTGCTGTCTATCTGAGAAAAACAAACCCTGGAAGCAGCAGATTGTGTTTGCCGTGTTATGAAATGAAACCGGCGTTATTTTCAGCTCCAGATAACATTAATAAGAGCCGAGCTCAGGCAGCGGAGCAGGCTGGCACACATGGAGGTGTGACCGAGGATGGGAAGCAGCACAGAATATGTACAAGAAATGAAATATTTATCAGATACCTGCTGCCTTTGGGTTTTATTAGGCTTATTACTCTTACTGCAGAGTCACTGCTGAAGCTGGATCTCTCACTGTGTGCTGTTCACGTTTCTACATTAACTGCAAGCTGATGTGAAGCTGAATGCATGCCTGTGAGCAGAGCTGGAGGGGAACCAGCTTCCACCTGCTTCCACAAACATCTCTGAAATCAAACTCTGACACCTTCAGGTTCAGACTTCAGCCTGACTGGTGAAAACAAGCCGATTATCAGGTTCGAGCTCCTCACAGAACAGAAAACTCAGAGTCAAACCCAGAAGTTTGATATGAGCGGATAAGAACTCTGATTCCATCCAACAGAATTTAAACTGGGCTGCAGAAAACAAAGAAAGAAAGAGAGGAAAATCCATCTGAATGAAACTCGCGGCTCACATGTTCTTTCTGAACTGATATTTCTACTTATTGATGCTTTTGGAGCCGTTTTCCAGCTCAACACGAGCCTTTTGGTCTCTGTTTGGTGAAACCACGCATTAAAATGAGCTCTTTTTCAGATCCAGTGGGAAACATCTGGAGCTAAAAACGTTGGGGATAAAATACAGAAAAAAAGATCATAAATCAGCCGGGTGTTGGTCTGCTTTACAAAGCTCGATGTCAGTCAGACCAACCTGTTTACATCTGTTTTAAAGGTCCGGTTTTGGTCAAAATAACTTAATATTTTGGCTTTTCTCGTCTTTTACAGGCAAAAGAGATGAAAACTCCTCCACAACAGTTCAACCCTTTAAAGACAGAAACCCAACAGGCTGGGAGCTGTGAAGCCTCAGCTGAGCTCAGTCTGAACCGAAGTGGGCGACAGCTAACTGAACATCAGTCAGACGGCTGAGGCTGAGCAGGAGACACAAAACTGTTCCTTTAACACAAAGAAGCTTCAGGGGGTTTGGAGTGAGACGGTTTGCTCCAGAAAGCAGTCAGAGACACAGATTTACAGCATGAACGCAGCCGGAGGAAACAGCAGCTCTTAAAAACTCCACAATTAGCAATTTCCTGCGTTTCTGTCGTCTATTTCCTTCCTTCCTTCCTTCCTTCCTTCCTTCCTTCCTTCCTTCCTTCCTTCCTTCCTTCCTTCCTTCCTCCCTCCCTCCCTCCCTCCCTCCCTCCCTCCCTCCCTCCCTTCCTTCCTCCCTCCCTCCCTCCCTCCCTTCTTTCCCTTCCCTCCCTCCCTCCCTCCTTCCTTCTCCTTCCCTCCCTCCCTCCCTCCCTTCCTCCCTTCCTTCCTTCCTTCCTTCCTTCCTTCCTTCCTTCCTTCCTTCCTTCCTTCCTTCCTTCCTTCCTTCCTTCCTTCCTTCCTTCCTTCCTTCCCTTCCTTCCTTCTTCCTTCCTTCCTTCCTTCCTTCCTTCCTCCCTCCCTCCCTCCCTTCCTTCCTTCCTTCCTTCCTTCCTCCCTCCCTCCCTCCTTCCTTCTTTCCCCTCCCTCCCTCCCTCCCTCCCTCCCTCCCTCCCTCCCTCCCTTCCTTCCTTCCTTCCTTCCTTCCTCCTCCCTCCCTCCCTCCCTCCTCCCTCCCTCCCTCCTTCCTTCCTTCCTTCCTTCCTTCCTTCCTTCCTTCCTTCCTTCCTTCCTCCCTCCCTCCCTCCCTCCCTCCCTCCCTTCCTTCCTTCCTTCCTTCCTTCCTTCCTTCCTTCCTTCTCCCTCCCTCCCTCCCTCCCTCCCTTCCTTCCTTCACAGCGCGTCCAAACATCACAGCACAAACACATTCACACTCTTCCCTCCATCCTACCCTTCTTCAGCTGCCCGCTCCTCGTTCCCACGAACACCACCGTGTGCTCGCCGTAGGTGTAGGCCGCCACGGCGCCCATTCCCTCGGTCCGATCCTCGTACAGCGGCTGCCCCTCGATGACCCTCAGGCCTCCGAGTGGCTGGTTCAGAACCAGGCCACAGAAATCATCTCCGATCTGCTTCGGCTGTGGAAGGACGGAGGAATCATCGTTAGAGAGGACCGGCCCTTTCATTCAGCTCTGCTGCTTTTTAAGGACCCTGACCTCAGCGGTATTGATCTGAGGCTCGCCTCTGGAGATTTAACAAACGGATGAGTACCAGCTGTCCACCTCAGTCTGAAATGTGACACTTTAACTAAAGACTGAACAATACAAAGTCGACCCAAAAAGCTTTTATTTTGATGCTGAAGAAGCAAACATTTGACTCTGATGTAACTCTGCAGCGGCTCAGAATCCCTGAAAAGTTGCCCTTAATCAAGGAAAATCATTAAAGCTTCCATATTGTGTAAAACTCCTTCTTCCTGCTCCTGGGAGCATATATCAGGGCGTCTGAGGTCACCAGCAGGTGTAAAACTCCCCAAAAACACAACCCTGGAATTTATTTAGTTCCCTTTGTGTGAAAGTTCCTCATTTAACGAGCCGTTCTGATTTTCATTTCTAAAGTACGTCACCAAAGACTGTGAATGTGCAGCAGACACTTTTCATCCCACTGTTTTAACAACTTGGTCCAGTTCAACGCTGGACTGAAGGAACTGAGCCACAAAGAGGATCAGTTCCAACTCTCAGAGCCTGAACTTCAGAGCAGGGAAATGGAAGCATCTGAGAAATAACTCCTCATGGTTTATTTACTGATTTATTTCTTCCTTTAGCAGCAGCTAACACTAACAGCTTAGCTAATGAAATAACTCCTCATGGTTTATTTACTGATTTATTTCTTCCTTTAGCAGCAGCTAATGCTAACAGCTTAGCTAATGAAATAACTCCTCATGGTTTATTTACTGATTTATTTCCTCCTTTAGCAGCAGCTAACGCTAACAGCTTAGCTAATGAAGATGACGAACACCAACTTCTAAGGAGTTACTGTTGTTCCTTTCTGAAAGATGAACATTATTGTTCCCACATTACTTTGTTAGCTGAAGCTAATGCTAACAGCTAAGCTAATGAAGATGACGTACACCAACTTCTAAGGAGTTACTGCTGTTCCTTCTGAAAGATGAACATTATTGTTCCCACATTACTTTGTTAGCTGAAGCTAATGCTAACAGCTAAGCTAATGAAGATGACGTACACCAACTTCTAAGGAGTTACTGCTGCTCCTTTCTGAAAGATGAACATTATTGTTCCCACATTACTTTGTTAGCTGAAGCTAACGCTAACAGCTTAGCTAATGAAGATGACGTACACCAACTTCTAAGGAGTTACTGCTGTTCCTTTCTGAAAGATGAACATTATTGTTCCCACATTACTTTGTTAGCTGAAGCTAACGCTAACAGCTAAGCTAATGAAGATGGCGTACACCAACTTCTAAGGAGTTACTGCTGTTCCTTTCTGAAAGATGAACATTATTGTTCCCACATTACTTTGTTAGCTGAAGCTAACGCTAACAGCTTAGCTAATGAAGATGACGTACACCAACTTCTAAGGAGTTACTGCTGCTCCTTTCTGAAAGATGAACATTATTGTTCCCACATTACTTTGTTAGCTGAAGCTTTCTAGCTGAACGGTTCCGTTCTGTAACTCAGACAACCTGCAGCTGTGTTTAAGGTGTGTTTCCAACACAACACCGGTCCTCTCCTCACTCTCGGTGTGCTAATGTTACATTATCGGCATGTTTCTGATAAAGATGGAGGTCTCCAGGTACAACTGTTTAATGAGGTTAATATATCCAAAATGTTCAAACGCAGTAATTAACGGTTCACATGCATTACTACGAGTTACGCTGTGCACATCTCCGGCTTGGTCCATTACTGTTGATGAGAAAGCATTGTTTGCTAGCATCTGCTGCTAACTTACAGCTAAACTGCTAGCTTACAGCTAACTGCTAACTTACAGCTAACGGCTAACTGCTAACTTACAGCAAACTGCTAACTTACAGCTAACTGCTAGCTTACAGCTAGCTGCTAACTTACAGCTAACTGCTAAGTTACAGCTAGCTGCTAAGTTACAGCTAGCTGCTAACTTACAGCTAACTGCTAGCTTACAGCTAACTGCTAACTTACAGCTAACTGCTAACTTACAGCTAACGGCTAACTGCTAACTTACAGCAAACTGCTAACTTACAGCTAACTGCTAGCTTACAGCTAGCTGCTAACTTACAGCTAACTGCTAGCTTACAGCTAACTGCTAACCTGTTTCCCTCTGGGATCCATACAGTAACTATCTGTATCTATAGAGCTGGAGTGTTTCTGACTGCAGGAACAGCTTCATTCTGTCTGTGTTGCTGCATTAAATCGCAGCAGGTGGTTGAACCTCTTTGGGAGCTCCTGGACTCCGGTTCAAACTGATTTAATTCAACAGTTAACTTTCAGTTTGAACAAATGTCTTCATAAGCAAAAGAAAAAGGGTGGAGAAGTCTCCCCCTGAAACAGGCTGTTAATAGAGAGGAGTTCCACAGGGCTGAGACAGAGAGCCGCTGTGCTTTCACCAGCAGGTATTTACACCAAAAGCCTCTCAAACATCTCAATAAGAGCTCAGAAAGTTGTGTCAAAAGGGGAGAAAATGTCTGCTGAGATATGCGAAGGGCCTGATTTGACTGTTTCGATGTGTTTAAAGACGTGGTTTGATGCTGCCAGATGTTTCCGCTCAGTTATTGAAAGTGATTTCATGTCCATGAATCAACTCGAGGAGGTGATTGACAGCTCAGATGTCAGGATTTCGAACATCGGATCACGAACAGAAAGAATCAACATAAAAGAAGCCGTTTGGTTTTTTCTCTTAGTTTTTAGTCAACAACTTAGAATGAATCGATACAGTTCCCTTTGAGGATGAATAAGGTATTTGATGCAGTCTTATTGCGGTAGAAAGTCCTCAGTAAGCACCAGTGAAGTTTTATTTTCCTGTAAAGTGACAGCAGCGTGGTTCTGAACCTCAGCTTTGGTCTTTTCCAACCACAGCACCTCAGTTTCTGTGGCGAAGCGTCGCCCTCAGGTTGCTTCTTGCCTTCCTCACACCGTGCAGCAGCAGGGAGGAGATGCTTATTACAGGCTGCACACGCTCAGAAGCAGCTAACACCCTGTCATTAGCGGGTTCAGGCCTGGATGCATCGGACCGAGTGGAAACTCTGAAACACCGACAGGCTGAGAAGCACAGCTCTGTTCCCCGGAAAGCTCATTTACTCCTTCTGCTGTCAGACTTTCATCCGATTCAGGGATGTTTAAAGGACTTTCTCCCACTTTCATGTGTGGCTGCTGAGCGGGTTCAAGGAGTTCTGCTGCAGAATCAATCAGCACTTAAAGTTTTCTGCTGCCATCAACAAACGTCTTTCCCTGACAGAAGGGGTCTGGAGTTCTGATTGGATGCAAGCAGAAACAGACCAAAGTGTGAGTTTCTGGGTCATGTTTTCTGGTTCCATCAGAGGAGCAGAACCAGCAGCGTCTGTTTGTTGGTCCAGTTTTAACAGGTTTTTGAGCATCTTAAAAGTCCAGTTTTAACAGGGTTTTGAGCATCTTAAAAGTCCAGTTTTAACAGGGTTTTTGAGCATCTTAAAAGTCCAGTTTTAACAGGTTTTTGAGCATCTTAAAAGTCCAATTTTAACAAGGTTTTGAGCATCTTAAAAGTCCAGTTTTAACAGGTTTTTGAGTATCTTAAAAGTCCAGTTTTAACAAGGTTTTGAGCATCTTAAAAGTCCAGTTTTAACAGGTTTTTGAGTATCTTAAAAGTCCAGTTTTAACAGGTTTTTGAGCATCTTAAAAGTCCAGTTTTAACAGGTTTTTGAGTATCTTAAAAGTCCAGTTTTAACAAGGTTTTGAGCATCTTAAAAGTCCAGTTTTAACAGGTTTTTGAGTATCTTAAAAGTCCAGTTTTAACAGGTTTTTGAGCATCTTAAAAGTCCAGTTTTAACAGGTTTTTGAGCATCTTAAAAGTCCAGTTTTAACAGGGTTTTTGAGCATCTTAAAAGTCCAGTTTTAACAGGTTTTTGAGCATCTTAAAAGTCCAGTTTTAACAGGTTTTTGAGCATCTTAAAAGTCCAGTTTTAACAGGGTTTTGAGCATCTTAAAAGTCCAGTTTTAACAGGTTTTTGAGCATCTTAAAGGTCCAGTTTTATCAGGTTTTTTAGCATCTTAAAAGTCCAGTTTTAACAGGTTTTTGAGCATCTTAAAAGTCCAGTTTTAACAGGTTTTTGAGCATCTTAAAAGTCCAGTTTTAACAGGTTTTTGAGCATCTTAAAAGTCCAGTTTTAACAGGTTTTTGAGCATCTTAAAAGTCCCGTTTTAACAGGTTTTTGAGCATCTTAAAAGTCCGGTTTTAACAGGTTTTTGAGCATCTTAAAAGTCCGGTTTTAACAGGTTTTTGAGCATCTTAAAAGTCCAGTTTTAACAGGTTTTTGAGCATCTTAAAAGTCCAGTTTTAACAGGGTTTTGAACATCTTAAAGGTCCAGTTTTAACAGGGTTTTGAACATCTTAAAAGTCCAGTTTTAACAGGTTTTTGAGCATCTTAAAAGTCCGGTTTTAACAGGTTTTTGAGCATCTTAAAAGTCCAGTTTTAACAGGTTTTTGAGCATCTTAAAAGTCCCGTTTTAACAGGGTTTTGAGCATCTTAAAAGTCCAGTTTTAACAGGTTTTTGAGCATCTTAAAAGTCCAGTTTTAACAGGGTTTTGAGTATCTTAAAAGTCCAGTTTTAACAGGGTTTTGAGTATCTTAAAAGTCCAGTTTTAACAGGTTTTTGAGCATCTTAAAAGTCCAGTTTTAACAGGGTTTTGAGTATCTTAAAAGTCCAGTTTTAACAGGTTTTTGAGCATCTTAAAAGTCCAGTTTTAACAGGGTTTTTGAGCATCTTAAAAGTCCAGTTTTAACAGGGTTTTGAGCATCTTAAAAGTCCCGTTTTAACAGGGTTTTGAGCATCTTAAAAGTCCAGTTTTAACAGGTTTTTGAGCATCTTAAAAGTCCGGTTTTAACAGGTTTTTGAGCATCTTAAAAGTCCAGTTTTAACAGGTTTTTGAGCATCTTAAAAGTCCGGTTTTAACAGGTTTTTGAGCATCTTAAAGGTCCAGTTTTAACAGGTTTTTGAGCATCTTAAAAGTCCCGTTTTAACAGGGTTTTGAGCATCTTAAAAGTCCAGTTTTAACAGGGTTTTGAGCATCTTAAAAGTCCCGTTTTAACAGGTTTTTGAGCATCTTAAAGGTCCAGTTTTAACAGGGTTTTGAGCATCTTAAAAGTCCAGTTTTAACAGGTTTTTGAGCATCTTAAAGGTCAAGTTTTAACAGGTTTTTGAGCATCTTAAAGGTCCAGTTTTAACAGGTTTTTGAGCATCTTAAAAGTCCAGTTTTAACAGGTTTTTGAGCATCTTAAAAGTCCAGTTTTAACAGGTTTTTGAGCATCTTAAAAGTCCAGTTTTAACAGGTTTTTGAGCATCTTAAAAGTCCAGTTTTAACAGGTTTTTGAGCATCTTAAAAGTCCAGTTTTAACAGGGTTTTTGAGCATCTTAAAAGTCCAGTTTTAACAGGTTTTTGAGCATCTTAAAAGTCCAGTTTTAACAGGTTTTTGAGCATCTTAAAAGTCCAGTTTTAACAGGTTTTTGAGCATCTTAAAAGTCCAGTTTTAACAGGGTTTTGAGTATCTTAAAAGTCCAGTTTTAACAGGGTTTTGAGTATCTTAAAAGTCCAGTTTTAACAGGTTTTTGAGCATCTTAAAAGTCCAGTTTTAACAGGGTTTTGAGTATCTTAAAAGTCCAGTTTTAACAGGTTTTTGAGCATCTTAAAAGTCCAGTTTTAACAGGTTTTTGAGCATCTTAAAAGTCCCGTTTTAACAGGGTTTTGAGCATCTTAAAAGTCCAGTTTTAACAGGGTTTTGAGCATCTTAAAAGTCCCGTTTTAACAGGTTTTTGAGCATCTTAAAGGTCCAGTTTTAACAGGGTTTTGAGCATCTTAAAAGTCCAGTTTTAACAGGGTTTTGAGCATCTTAAAAGTCCCGTTTTAACAGGGTTTTGAGCATCTTAAAAGTCCAGTTTTAACAGGTTTTTGAGCATCTTAAAAGTCCGGTTTTAACAGGTTTTTGAGCATCTTAAAGGTCCAGTTTTAACAGGTTTTTGAGCATCTTAAAAGTCCCGTTTTAACAGGGTTTTGAGCATCTTAAAAGTCCAGTTTTAACAGGGTTTTGAGCATCTTAAAAGTCCCGTTTTAACAGGTTTTTGAGCATCTTAAAGGTCCAGTTTTAACAGGGTTTTGAGCATCTTAAAAGTCCAGTTTTAACAGGTTTTTGAGCATCTTAAAGGTCCAGTTTTAACAGGTTTTTGAGCATCTTAAAGGTCCAGTTTTAACAGGTTTTTGAGCATCTTAAAAGTCCAGTTTTAACAGGTTTTTGAGCATCTTAAAAGTCCAGTTTTAACAGGTTTTTGAGCATCTTAAAAGTCCAGTTTTAACAGGTTTTTGAGCATCTTAAAAGTCCAGTTTTAACAGGTTTTTGAGCATCTTAAAAGTCCAGTTTTAACAGGTTTTTGAGCATCTTAAAGGTCCAGTTTTAACAGGTTTTTGAGCATCTTAAAAGTCCAGTTTTATCAGGTTTTTTAGCATCTTAAAGGTCCAGTTTTAACAGGTTTTTGAGCATCTTAAAAGTCCAGTTTTATCAGGTTTTTTAGCATCTTAAAGGTCCAGTTTTAACAGGTTTTTGAGCATCTTAAAAGTCCAGTTTTAACAGGTTTTTGAGCATCTTAAAAGTCCAGTTTTAACAGGTTTTTGAGCATCTTAAAAGTCCAGTTTTAACAGGTTTTTGAGCATCTTAAAGGTCCAGTTTTATCAGGTTTTTTAGCATCTTAAAAGTCCAGTTTTAACAGGTTTTTGAGCATCTTAAAAGTCCAGTTTTAACAGGTTTTTGAGCATCTTAAAAGTCCAGTTTTAACAGGTTTTTGAGCATCTTAAAAGTCCAGTTTTAACAGGTTTTTGAGCATCTTAAAAGTCCGGTTTTAACAGGTTTTTGAGCATCTTAAAAGTCCGGTTTTAACAGGTTTTTGAGCATCTTAAAAGTCCAGTTTTAACAGGTTTTTGAGCATCTTAAAAGTCCAGTTTTAACAGGGTTTTGAACATCTTAAAGGTCCAGTTTTAACAGGGTTTTGAACATCTTAAAAGTCCAGTTTTAACAGGTTTTTGAGCATCTTAAAAGTCCGGTTTTAACAGGTTTTTGAGCATCTTAAAAGTCCAGTTTTAACAGGTTTTTGAGCATCTTAAAAGTCCCGTTTTAACAGGGTTTTGAGCATCTTAAAAGTCCAGTTTTAACAGGTTTTTGAGCATCTTAAAAGTCCAGTTTTAACAGGTTTTTGAGCATCTTAAAGGTCCAGTTTTAACAGGTTTTTGAGCATCTTAAAGGTCCAGTTTTAACAGGTTTTTGAGCATCTTAAAGGTCCAGTTTTAACAGGTTTTTGAGCATCTTAAAAGTCCAGTTTTAACAGGTTTTTGAGCATCTTAAAGGTCCAGTTTTAACAGGTTTTTGAGCATCTTAAAAGTCCCGTTTTAACAGGTTTTTGAGCATCTTAAAGGTCCAGTTTTGGTCGGACTGACTCAGTAAGTCTCTTATTAAGACTCTAACTCCCTGAACCCTTAAAGCGGGTCCGAAACAGAGTGAGGACGGGATCCAGTGTCCTCATGAGGAACCGCACACACAGGACAGACCGTGGCGTGCTGCTCAGACGGTTTAATGAAGAACGACACTATGACACACACCCTGCTGCTCGTGATAAAAGAAGGAGGTCAGAGCCTGGACGCAGGCCCCGCCCCCTTTCTTCTTCTTTTACGACGCCCTTTGAGCGCACACACACACACACACACACACACACACACACACTCTCTGCTTTCATCAGCGTGCGGCTGATTGGCTGCGACTGGTTGGTCAAACCCAATACACCCCTCTCTTCCCCCAAATCCAGGCCCGGCCCCAGAACTCGACTCCTGGCGGGTTTCCCTGTTCCCCGGTTGCCATGGTTACCGCTGCAGGCCATTACCGCCATGAATAAGAACATCATCTACCCCCTGACCTGAAATAACCCCGCCTGCAGACACACATTTCTTCTTCCCTGCTCAATTCTCTCGGCTTTGTCTTGTTTTCCGTCTTTTTCACATTTCTGAAAATAAAACCTGTTTAAATTCTTTTTATTTGGGACAAAAAATGAAAAAAGGAACCCTTTCGTCAGGTAAATCATTAGTGTAGAGAAGGTCTGCGGGAAATGAAATGCTGTGAAGTGATGGAACATGGCTGAAGGCAGGGTTTCCACAGACAAAGAGATTTATGCCAGAGCTCTGAGATCCAAGGACCCGGGTCAGCTGGTCCAGTCCAGACTAAACCTGGAGAAGCTGGTCAGCTGGTCCAGTCCAGACTAAACCTGGAGAAGCAGGTCAGCTGGTCCAGACTAAACCTGGAGAAGCAGGTCAGCTGGTCCAGACTAAACCTGGAGAAGCAGGTCAGCTGGTCCAGTCCAGACTAAACCTGGAGAAGCTGGTCAGCTGGTCCAGTCCAGACTAAACCTGGAGAAGCTGGTCAGCTGGTCCAGTCCAGACTAAACCTGGAGAAGCTGGTCAGCTGGTCCAGTCCAGACTAAACCTGGAGAAGCAGGTCAGCTGGTCCAGACTAAACCTGGAGAAGCAGGTCAGCTGGTCCAGACTAAACCTGGAGAAGCTGGTCAGCTGGTCCAGTCCAGAGTCCAGACTAAACCTGGAGAAGCAGGTCAGCTGGTCCAGACTAAACCTGGAGAAGCAGGTCAGCTGGTCCAGACTAAACCTGGAGAAGCAGGTCAGCTGGTCCAGACTAAACCTGGAGAAGCTGGTCAGCTGGTCCAGTCCAGACTAAACCTGGAGAAGCAGGTCAGCTGGTCCAGACTAAACCTGGAGAAGCTGGTCAGCTGGTCCAGACTAAACCTGGAGAAGCAGGTCAGCTGGTCCAGACTAAACCTGGAGAAGCTGGTCAGCTGGTCCAGACTAAACCTGGAGAAGCAGGTCAGCTGGTCCAGACTAAACCTGGAGAAGCTGGTCAGCTGGTCCAGACTAAACCTGGAGAAGCTGGTCAGCTGGTCCAGACTAAACCTGGAGAAGCTGGTCAGCTGGTCCAGACTAAACCTGGAGAAGCAGGTCAGCTGGTCCAGACTAAACCTGGAGAAGCTGGTCAGCTGGTCCAGACTAAACCTGGAGAAGCTGGTCAGCTGGTCCAGACTAAACCTGGAGAAGCTGGTCAGCTGGTCCAGACTAAACCTGGAGAAGCTGGTCAGCTGGTCCAGACTAAACCTGGAGAAGCAGGTCAGCTGGTCCAGACTAAACCTGGAGAAGCTGGTCAGCTGGTCCAGTCCAGACTAAACCTGGAGAAGCAGGTCAGCTGGTCCAGTCCAGACTAAACCTGGAGAAGCTGGTCAGCTGGTCCAGACTAAACCTGGAGAAGCAGCATTTAGCTGCGATGCTAAATTAAGGAGATTAAACTGTCACCAAATGTTTTTAAATCCAGGTTAAAAACATTTATTTTCTCTTTTCTGCAGGATATCTGTTAACTTATCCAGACTGTGGCTTGTTTTTATTCATCTTATTTATTTCTCTTTATATTCTTTCAGGTATTTTACTGCTTTTTCTGCTCCCCGCTGCAATGCTTTTATTTTACATAAAGCACTTTGATTTGTTCTGTACATGAAATGTGTCACAAATAAATTTGACGTCTGTTAACGTCTGTTAACGTCTGTTAACGTCTGTTAAAGTCTGTTAATGTCTGTTGAAGTCTGTTGAAGTCTGTTAATGTCTGTTAACGTCTGTTAAAGTCTGTTAACGTCTGTTAACGTCTGTTAACGTCTGTTGACGTCTGTTAACGTCTGTTGATGTCTGTTGAAGTCTGTTAATGTCTGTTGACGTTGGTTAACGTCTGTTAACGTCTGTTAACGTCTGTTGATGTCTGTTGAAGTCTGTTAACGTCTGTTAACGTCTGTTAACGTCTGTTGACGTCTGTTAACGTCTGTTGATGTCTGTTGAAGTCTGTTAATGTCTGTTGACGTCGGTTAACGTCTGTTAACGTCTGTTAAAGTCTGTTAACGTCTGTTAACGTCTGTTAACGTCTGTTAACGTCTGTTAAAGTCTGTTAACGTCTGTTAACGTCTGTTAACGTCTGTTGACGTCTGTTAACGTCGGTTAACGTCTGTTGATGGTCACATTTGCCCCCAAACTGCCTCGACCAATCCCGGAGCTCATAACAAACAGCGAATAAGAGAGGCAGCCATCACAGCTCCAACAACCACCAGCAGAGTTTGGGCCTAACGGGGACCTTGGGTCAGTCTCTAATGTCTGAGCTCACCGTGTGGATGCAGTGCAGCTCCTTGTTGAGTAACCACGGCAAGGAGAGGCGTCCTTCTCCACGGTAACAGGACCGGATGCGCTCTCTCATAGCCAGGTTGATGTGCTGCAGGGTGAACAGACAGAGGACGGTCTCTCTGGGCGGGTTCGAGCGGTTCTTCTGACCCTGAACACACAGGAACACAGTCAGAGTCTGAGTGGAAAAGACAAAGAAGGAGTCAAAGAAGGTAACTCACCTGCGAGAAGACCACAAACAGGATGTCGTCGTCCTCAGACAGGCCCAGCGACTGGGCCAGCCGCCGGCCCGGTTTCTGCTTGTAGGCGGCCTGGACCAGGCGGTACTCCACGCCGTCTTTGGTGCAGCCCAGAGGAAACTCCACGTAGGAGTAAAACTCGGTGTCGTTGGAGCACATCCTCACGATCTTGGAGGTGAAGAACTTCTCTCCGCCAGCATCCATCTGCGTCAGCTGGGTGTCCAGCTGCAGCGTCAGGAAGTACACGTACGTGCGGCTGGAGAAGCCGTACACGTAGTAGATGTCGAAGGCCGGGTAGAGGGACAGCGTGTCGGACGGGATTTTAATCTGAGAGGACACAAACTCGTCCTGGTAGACCAGTGAGAACATGTTGCCGCTCTCCTCGTCAGCCACCAGCTTCCTGCTGGACAACGTGGGGAAATACTCAGATTTTCCATCGATGGCGGCGCCGATGAACAGACGGCTGCTGCCCTTCAAAGGCTTCTTTCTCCGTGGATCGGCCATCCAGTCGTCTTCACCAACAACGACACCTGAAGAGGGAGACGGGTGTCAGATAGCCTGCTTACAGAGGCCAGCAGGAGACCTTTGGGTCATTCTGGGCAGCAGATTATTCATCTTTCTTGTGTTACACCGGCCTTTCTCCAGAGCCTCAGCCATAAAACCTTCAATCACTAAATCTAAGGAATAAATAAATAACAGAAAAACAGATGGTTTCCACCAAATGTCCCTGGAACTAAAAGCTCCAAAGCCGAAGGGATAAGACCCAGATAAGAGCCCCAAACAGGTGGCACCAGTTTTCCTTTTCAGTCAACAGATATTCAGTGTTTTAATTTAAAGTGATGCTCAACAGAGCTGCGTGTTCGCGGATCACCGAATGGTGATCAGGGCTCATCATACTGTGAATTTTAGCCAGATTAAAGTATTTCTTTGGATGTGCTTCCAGGCACAGCTAGCTAACACCGCTAGCTAACACCGCCAGCTAACACCGCCAGCTAACACCACTAGCTAACACCGTCAGCTAACACAGCTAGCTAACACCGCCAGCTAACACCGCCAGCTAACACCACTAGCTAACACCGTCAGCTAACACAGCCAGCTAACACCGCTAGCTAACACCGTCAGCTAACACCGCTAGCTAACACCGCCAGCTAACACCGCTAGCTAACACCGCCAGCTAACACCGCTAGCTAACACCGCCAGCTAACACCGCTAGCTAACACCGCTAACTGTTTACAGCAAAGCATCATCCAGAGTATTCCTCTTAAAGCGCCTTTCCAGGCTGTTCCACAGCCTCAAGAACTTAGTTCCTGACCATTAAGCAATAAAGCAGCGATGGTTCTACATAATTTCTCTGTACATTATGAAACTAAGTGATGAAGGCACTGAATGGACTCTTCTTGCTTCTAAAAGCCTACACCTGGATATCTGTTATGTTTCAAAGCACAAATGCCCCAAAACCTGACATATTGGTTTGCATTTGAAGTTTCTTTTTTGTCCTGTTGAATGCAAAAAGGATCCCAATGCAAGCTCTACCCCTGAAACTCCTGTGCTTTCAGAGAGTCTTACCCTCTGGATTGGGGGGGTAAAACATCTCCTGCAGCCTCAAATGGAAACTGGGACACAGGGGTCTTTAAAAGGTTGTATTTCTCAGGAATGTGGCTTTAATAAATCCAAAATCCAGGTTTTGTGTAGGTTTAACTGCATCTTACTGTATCTTCTACAAATAAACAGTGCAGTCGAACAAGGTGATAATCTCAGGACAGTCGAACATGTCGCAACTTATTCAACAAGACAAATAATTCATTTCTAAAGGATTTAATCCCTCGGAAATATCACATAACTGACTTTAAACTGCTGGAAAACCAGACGTATTAGGTTGTAGGAGCCCCTGGTTACAGTGAAAGGAACAGGTCACTGAGCAGCCTGCTGGATCACAGAGGCCCTATAATCAAACCTTTAAGCATTTAAATCCCACCCTCGTCAACAACAATCTAAGCAGAGAAATATTCCAGTGATATGAGCCAGCTAAAGTGAAAAAACAACAGATTTACTGTGAAAGACGTGGACTGTCACATGCTGTTTTGTCCCGACTGCCTTAATTCAGGTTTTTGTTCAAACTAAAAACTGCAGCAACCCATTTATAATAAAAAGCTGCTAAATATTTTGACACTTGATTGACGTCTGCAGGTTGAAAGGCTTCGAGAGCTTGTCAAGAACAAAGTGAAGAGGGAACAAAGGAGCTCATTGTTTTCTTTCAGACATGAAAATAACCACGATTTGACGTGTTATCAGCACGAAATCTGCTGAATGCTTCTAATTCTCATCCCCAGAGACCATTAAAATCAAAACACATACTGATGCCATCGGTACAAAATCTATACTTGTGGGTTACTCATATTCTCAGTTACTTCACAAAAGGGAATAAACCTCACTGGATTGTTTGAATATATAGTAACTCCTTCCCATGATGGCAGGATGTGTTTAACTTGGCTTCGTGAGCCTGGTGGCTGTGAAAAACACCCATCAGCTGATGTTTGCTTGGGTGATCTGGTGTAAAGTCCGGGTTTTTTCCCTTGTTAGCACGAGATATGAACCCTGGGATTTAAATAAAACAGTGTGGCTGTCGAAGCACTTCATTATGAGATCTTTTTTTAAACCAAACTCTCCTAAATTCCTGACCTCATGCTGTAAAACTATCTGTTAGCCAAGGCTAATATTAGCTTTCATTTGGCATGAAAATCCTGTGGTTGGAAAACTAATGAAAGCTAATGTTAGATTTAACTGAACTAACTCAAGAAATTAGTACAGATGCTTCAGTCTGATCTAGTTCCGGAGAGAGGAAACTAGAGTTTCTATTAGCTTTCATCCACCCGTTTTCTGAAAATCCGAGCAGCTAACATCAGAAATGTATCGACACTATCTTCAGTTTAACATTCAAAGAACTGTCCATCAAAGTTTCACCAACAGTCTGTTTGAGTACAGATCAGATAATGGTGTGGATGCAGCTTAATGCTGCACTGGTTGGCTGCTTAGCTAACCAATGCTAATCGTAACAAAGGGATGACCCCAGCTGTAAAACAATAGAAAAGTTATCTTCGGTTAACAGTTAGGTATTGTCACAATCTCATGAATTTATGTGAACTGGGATTAGCAGTTAGCTTTTTTGAAAATCCCCAGAAACTAACATTAGCTTTGACGTCCACAGGATTTTCCCGCCAAACCAGGGCTATTGTTAGCCTTTAGCATTAGATATTTTGACTCATTATCCTCTGAGGACAGAATTTTCAGGGAGTGCTGTCACTGGCAGTTGGTAGACCTAAATGCTAACTGCTTAGAAAAATTTTAGTTGCTATATTTAAATTCCAGTATAGAGTTTCAGCTAAGCTACGCTAAACACATTCTGGACCTAACCGTACACCAACTGACACTCATTTCTCCAGTGGAGAAAATGCTGTTAGCCTCATTTCATACTTAGTTTAGAGGATTTTCTTGATCTTTAGCTGGATGATTTTAATAAAAAGGTATGAATTCAACTGGGATCTTTTTCTTGGTGTATCTGGCTGGACTTTTACCTGCCATCCCATCAGCCTCTCTGGCTCCAGACAGATAGTGCTCCTTGCGATGATGCGGTTCTCCCAGTTTGAAGAGATCCTCCAGCCTGAGAAACTGACAGACGCCCTGCCAGATGGAGCCACACGCTACCAGTCTGTTTCCAGTATAATCCACCAGTAAGAGCTTATTCACATTGTCTAAATACTCCAGTCTGAGGGCGGAGACACACAGGTGGGATTTTAGACAGGTAAGCAGAAAGATAAATCAGACAGAATAGACAGGTGAGCTAAATGAACATGATCCAGCTGAACTGACAGGTAAGCCGTCAGTCAGGTACACATCAAAGGGCTCAGACAGGTGATACAGGTGCAGACAGACCGGTGTGCACAGGTGCGGACGCTGGGCGGAGGGTAGCACATGGCGTTGTCCTCCACGGGTCCAGTCACATGACTCTTCAGCTCCATCAGGTTGGGCGACAGCTTCATGACTCGGTTTACGGCGCCGACGAACACCTCACCTGTCCTCCGGTGGACGGTCAGGTGGGTCAGCGAGGTGTCAAACGCTCTGTACACCGCCCTGTCCGATGCAGAGGAGGGAGGGGTGGGAAGAGCCGGGACGGCGAGGAGGAGGGCGGGAAGGAGGGAGAGGAGCAGGGAGGAAGAGGAGGAGGGGAACATGGTGGACAGAAAGAGGAGGAGGAGGAGGGGAGAAGAGCTGGCTGCAGGTCTGATGAAGGGTCAGCTTCAGTGGGGCATGACTGCAGAGAGACAGAAACACTGCTTCAGAACAGGCAAAATCAGACTTTTTACTCACATTCTGCTGCTTCAGAACAGGCTTTTACAGCTTTTCTACTGCAAAATCTAACTTTTTACTCACATTCTGCCTGCTTCAGAACAGGCTTCTACAGCTTTTCTACAGCAAAATCTAACTTTTTACTCACATTCTGCTGCTTCAGAACAGGCTTTTACAGCTTTTCTACTGCAAAATCAGACTTTTTACTCACATTCTGCTGCTTCAGAACAGGCTTTTACAGCTTTTCTACTGCAAAATCAGACTTTTTACTCACATTCTGCTGCTTCAGAACAGGCTTTTACAGCTTTTCTACTGCAAAATCAGACTTTTTACTCACATTCTGCTGCTTCAGAACAGGCTTTTACAGCTTTTCTACTGCTTCAGAACAGACTTTTACAGCTTTTCTACTGCAAAATCTAACTTTTTACTCACATTCTGCTGCTTCAGAACAGGCTTTTACAGCTTTTCTACTGCAAAATCAGACTTTTTACTCACATTCTGCTGCTTCAGAACAGGCTTTTACAGCTTTTCTACTGCAAAATCAGACTTTTTACTCACATTCTGCTGCTTCAGAACAGGCTTTTACAGCTTTTCTACTGCAAAATCAGACTTTTTACTCACATTCTGCTGCTTCAGAACAGGCTTTTACAGCTTTTCTACTGCTTCAGAACAGACTTTTACAGCTTTTCTACTGCAAAATCAGACTTTTTACACACATTCTGCTGCTTCAGAACAGGCTTTTACAGCTTTTCTACTGCAAAATCAGACTTTTTACACACATTCTGCTGCTTCAGAACAGGCTTTTACAGCTTTTCTACTGCAAAATCAGACTTTTTACACACATTCTGCTGCTTCAGAACAGGCTTTTACAGCTTTTCTACTGCAAAATCAGACTTTTTACTCACATTCTGCTGCTTCAGAACAGGCTTTTACAGCTTTTCTACTGCAAAATCAGACTTTTTACTCACATTCTGCCTGCTTCAGAACAGGCTTTTACAGCTTTTCTACTGCAAAATCAGACTTTTTACTCACATTCTGCTGCTTCAGAACAGGCTTTTACAGCTTTTCTACTGCAAAATCAGACTTTTTACTCACATTCTGCCTGCTTCAGAACAGGCTTTTACAGCTTTTCTACAGCAAAATCTAACTTTTTACACACATTCTGCTGCTTCAGAACAGGCTTTTACAGCTTTTCTACTGCAAAATCAGACTTTTTACTCACATTCTGCTGCTTCAGAACAGGCTTTTACAGCTTTTCTACTGCAAAATCAGACTTTTTACTCACATTCTGCTGCTTCAGAACAGGCTTTTACAGCTTTTCTACTGCTTCAGAACAGACTTTTACAGCTTTTCTACTGCAAAATCAGACTTTTTACACACATTCTGCTGCTTCAGAACAGGCAAAATCTAACTTTTTACTCACATTCTGCTGCTTCAGAACAGGTTTTTACAGCTTTTCTACAGCAAAATCAGACTTTTTACTCACATTCTGCTGCTTCAGAACAGGCTTTTACAGCTTTTCTACTGCAAAATCAGACTTTTTACTCACATTCTGCCTGCTTCAGAACAGGCTTTTACAGCTTTTCTACTGCAAAATCTAACTTTTTACTCACATTCTGCTGCTTCAGAACAGGTTTTTACAGCTTTTCTACTGCAAAATCAGACTTTTTACTCACATTCTGCTGCTTCAGAACAGGCTTTTACAGCTTTTCTACTGCAAAATCAGACTTTTTACTCACATTCTGCCTGCTTCAGAACAGGCTTTTACAGCTTTTCTACAGCAAAATCTGACTTTTTACTCACATTCTGCTGCTTCAGAACAGGCTTTTACAGCTTTTCTACTGCAAAATCAGACTTTTTACACACATTCTGCTGCTTCAGAACAGGCTTTTACAGCTTTTCTACTGCAAAATCAGACTTTTTACTCACATTCTGCTGCTTCAGAACAGGCTTTTACAGCTTTTCTACTGCAAAATCAGACTTTTTACACACATTCTGCTGCTTCAGAACAGGCTTTTACAGCTTTTCTACTGCAAAATCAGACTTTTTACACACATTCTGCTGCTTCAGAACAGGCTTTTACAGCTTTTCTACTGCAAAATCAGACTTTTTACTCACATTCTGCTGCTTCAGAACAGGCTTTTACAGCTTTTCTACTGCAAAATCAGACTTTTTACTCACATTCTGCCTGCTTCAGAACAGGCTTTTACAGCTTTTCTACTGCAAAATCAGACTTTTTACTCACATTCTGCTGCTTCAGAACAGGCTTTTACAGCTTTTCTACTGCAAAATCAGACTTTTTACACACATTCTGCTGCTTCAGAACAGGCTTTTACAGCTTTTCTACTGCAAAATCAGACTTTTTACACACATTCTGCTGCTTCAGAACAGGCTTTTACAGCTTTTCTACTGCAAAATCAGACTTTTTACTCACATTCTGCTGCTTCAGAACAGGCTTTTACAGCTTTTCTACTGCAAAATCAGACTTTTTACTCACATTCTGCTGCTTCAGAACAGGCAAAATCTAACTTTTTACTCACATTCTGCTGCTTCAGAACAGGTTTTTACAGCTTTTCTACAGCAAAATCAGACTTTTTACTCACATTCTGCTGCTTCAGAACAGGCTTTTACAGCTTTTCTACTGCAAAATCAGACTTTTTACTCACATTCTGCCTGCTTCAGAACAGGCTTTTACAGCTTTTCTACTGCAAAATCTAACTTTTTACTCACATTCTGCTGCTTCAGAACAGGTTTTTACAGCTTTTCTACAGCAAAATCAGACTTTTTACTCACATTCTGCTGCTTCAGAACAGGCTTTTACAGCTTTTCTACAGCAAAATCTGACTTTTTACTCACATTCTGCTGCTTCAGAACAGGCTTTTACAGCTTTTCTACTGCAAAATCTAACTTTTTACTCACATTCTGCTGCTTCAGAACAGGCTTTTACAGCTTTTCTACAGCAAAATCTAACTTTTTACTCACATTCTGCTGCTTCAGAACAGGCTTTTACAGCTTTTCTACAGCAAAATCTAACTTTTTACTCACATTCTGCCTGCTTCAGAACAGGCTTTTACAGCTTTTCTACTGCAAAATCAGACTTTTTACTCACATTCTGCTGCTTCAGAACAGGTTTTTACAGCTTTTCTACTAAAAAATCAGACTTTTTACACACATTCTGCTGCTTCAGAACAGGCTTTTACAGCTTTTCTACTGCAAAATCAGACTTTTTACTCACATTCTGCCTGCTTCAGAACAGGTTTTTACAGCTTTTCTACTGCAAAATCAGACTTTTTACTCACATTCTGCTGCTTCAGAACAGGCTTTTACAGCTTTTCTACTGCAAAATCTAACTTTTTACACACATTCTGCTGCTTCAGAACAGGCTTTTACAGCTTTTCTACAGCAAAATCTAACTTTTTACTCACATTCTGCTGCTTCAGAACAGGCTTTTACAGCTTTTCTACTGCAAAATCAGACTTTTTACTCACATTCTGCTGCTTCAGAACAGGCTTTTACAGCTTTTCTACTGCAAAATCAGACTTTTTACTCACATTCTGCTGCTTCAGAACAGGCTTTTACAGCTTTTCTACAGCAAAATCTAACTTTTTACTCACATTCTGCCTGCTTCAGAACAGGCTTTTACAGCTTTTCTACTGCAAAATCAGACTTTTTACTCACATTCTGCTGCTTCAGAACAGGCTTTTACAGCTTTTCTACTGCAAAATCAGACTTTTTACTCACATTCTGCTGCTTCAGAACAGGCTTTTACAGCTTTTCTACTGCAAAATCAGACTTTTTACTCACATTCTGCTGCTTCAGAACAGGCTTTTACAGCTTTTCTACTGCAAAATCAGACTTTTTACTCACATTCTGCTGCTTCAGAACAGGCTTTTACAGCTTTTCTACTGCTTCAGAACAGACTTTTACAGCTTTTCTACTGCAAAATCAGACTTTTTACACACATTCTGCTGCTTCAGAACAGGCTTTTACAGCTTTTCTACTGCAAAATCAGACTTTTTACTCACATTCTGCTGCTTCAGAACAGGCTTTTACAGCTTTTCTACTGCAAAATCAGACTTTTTACACACATTCTGCTGCTTCAGAACAGGCTTTTACAGCTTTTCTACTGCAAAATCAGACTTTTTACACACACTCTGCTGCTTCAGAACAGGCTTTTACAGCTTTTCTACTGCAAAATCAGACTTTTTACTCACATTCTGCCTGCTTCAGAACAGGCTTTTACAGCTTTTCTACTGCAAAATCTGACTTTTTACTCACATTCTGCTGCTTCAGAACAGGCTTTTACAGCTTTTCTACTGCAAAATCTGACTTTTTACACACATTCTGCTGCTTCAGAACAGGCTTTTACAGCTTTTCTACAGCAAAATCTGACTTTTTACTCACATTCTGCTGCTTCAGAACAGGCTTTTACAGCTTTTCTACTGAAAAATCTGACTTTTTACACACATTCTGCTGCTTCAGAACAGGCTTTTACAGCTTTTCTACAGCAAAATCTAACTTTTTACACACATTCTGCTGCTTCAGAACAGGCTTTTACAGCTTTTCTACTGCAAAATCAGACTTTTTACTCCCATTCTGCTGCTTCAGAACAGGCTTTTACAGCTTTTCTACAGCAAAATCTAACTTTTTACACACATTCTGCCTGCTTCAGAACAGGCTTTTACAGCTTTTCTACTGCAAAATCAGACTTTTTACTCACATTCTGCTGCTTCAGAACAGGCTTTTACAGCTTTTCTACTGCAAAATCAGACTTTTTACTCACATTCTGCTGCTTCAGAACAGGCTTTTACAGCTTTTCTACTGCAAAATCAGACTTTTTACTCACATTCTGCTGCTTCAGAACAGGCTTTTACAGCTTTTCTACTGCAAAATCAGACTTTTTACTCACATTCTGCTGCTTCAGAACAGGCTTTTACAGCTTTTCTACTGCAAAATCTAACTTTTTACACACATTCTGCTTCAGAACAGGCTTTTACAGCTTTTCTATTGCAAAATCAGACTTTTTACTCACATTCTGCTGCTTCAGAACAGGCTTTTACAGCTTTTCTACTGCAAAATCTAACTTTTTACACACATTCTGCTGCTTCAGAACAGGCTTTTACAGCTTTTCTACAGCAAAATCAGACTTTTTACTCACATTCTGCTGCTTCAGAACAGGCTTTTACAGCTTTTCTACTGCAAAATCAGACTTTTTACACACATTCTGCTGCTTCAGAACAGGCTTTTACAGCTTTTCTACTGCAAAATCTAACTTTTTACTCACATTCTGCTGCTTCAGAACAGGCTTTTACAGCTTTTCTACTGCAAAATCAGACTTTTTACTCACATTCTGCTGCTTCAGAACAGGCTTTTACAGCTTTTCTACTGCAAAATCTAACTTTTTACTCACATTCTGCCTGCTTCAGAACAGGCTTTTACAGCTTTTCTACTGCAAAATCTAACTTTTTACACACATTCTGCTGCTTCAGAACAGGCTTTTACAGCTTTTCTACTGCAAAATCAGACTTTTTACACACATTCTGCCTGCTTCAGAACAGGCTTTTACAGCTTTTCTACTGCAAAATCTAACTTTTTACACACATTCTGCTTCAGAACAGGCTTTTACAGCTTTTCTACAGCAAAATCTAACTTTTTACTCACATTCTGCTGCTTCAGAACAGGCAAAATCTAACTTTTTACTCCCATTCTGCTGCTTCAGAACAGGCTTTTACAGCTTTTCTACAGCAAAATCAGACTTTTTACTCACATTCTGCTGCTTCAGAACAGGCTTTTACAGCTTTTCTACTGCAAAATCTAACTTTTTACTCACATTCTGCTGCTTCAGAACAGGCTTTTACAGCTTTTCTACTGCAAAATCAGACTTTTTACTCACATTCTGCTGCTTCAGAACAGGCGTTTACAGCTTTTCTACTGCAAAATCAGACTTTTTACTCACATTCTGCTGCTTCAGAACAGGCTTTTACAGCTTTTCTACTGCAAAATCAGACTTTTTACTCACATTCTGCTGCTTCAGAACAGGCTTTTACAGCTTTTCTACTGCAAAATCAGACTTTTTACTCACATTCTGCTGCTTCAGAACAGGCTTTTACAGCTTTTCTACTGCAAAATCTAACTTTTTACACACATTCTGCTGCTTCAGAACAGGCTTTTACAGCTTTTCTACTGCAAAATCTAACTTTTTACACACATTCTGCTGCTTCAGAACAGGCTTTTACAGCTTTTCTACAGCAAAATCTAACTTTTTACTCACATTCTGCCTGCTTCAGAACAGGCTTTTACAGCTTTTCTACTGCAAAATCTAACTTTTTACACACATTCTGCTGCTTCAGAACAGGCTTTTACAGCTTTTCTACTGCAAAATCTAACTTTTTACACACATTCTGCTGCTTCAGAACAGGCTTTTACAGCTTTTCTACAGCAAAATCTAACTTTTTACTCACATTCTGCTGCTTCAGAACAGGCTTTTACAGCTTTTCTACAGCAAAATCAGACTTTTTACACACATTCTGCTGCTTCAGAACAGGCTTTTACAGCTTTTCTACAGCAAAATCTAACTTTTTACTCACATTCTGCCTGCTTCAGAACAGGCTTTTACAGCTTTTCTACTGCAAAATCTAACTTTTTACACACATTCTGCTGCTTCAGAACAGGCTTTTACAGCTTTTCTACTGCAAAATCTAACTTTTTACACACATTCTGCTGCTTCAGAACAGGCTTTTACAGCTTTTCTACAGCAAAATCTAACTTTTTACTCACATTCTGCTGCTTCAGAACAGGCTTTTACAGCTTTTCTACAGCAAAATCTAACTTTTTACTCACATTCTGCCTGCTTCAGAACAGGCTTTTACAGCTTTTCTACTGCAAAATCTAACTTTTTACACACATTCTGCTGCTTCAGAACAGGCTTTTACAGCTTTTCTACTGCAAAATCTAACTTTTTACACACATTCTGCTGCTTCAGAACAGGCTTTTACAGCTTTTCTACGGCAAAATCTAACTTTTTACACACATTCTGCCTGCTTCAGAACAGGCTTTTACAGCTTTTCTACTGCAAAATCTAACTTTTTACTCACATTCTGCTGCTTCAGAACAGGCTTTTACAGCTTTTCTACAGCAAAATCAGACTTTTTACACACATGCTGCTGCTTCAGAACAGGCTTTTACAGCTTTTCTACTGCAAAATCTAACTTTTTACTCACATTCTGCTTCAGAACAGGCTTTTACAGCTTTTCTACAGCAAAATCTAACTTTTTACTCACATTCTGCTGCTTCAGAACAGGCTTTTACAGCTTTTCTACTGCAAAATCAGACTTTTTACTCACATTCTGCTGCTTCAGAACAGGCTTTTACAGCTTTTCTACTGCAAAATCAGACTTTTTACTCACATTCTGCCTGCTTCAGAACAGGCTTTTACAGCTTTTCTACTGCAAAATCAGACTTTTTACTCACATTCTGCCTGCTTCAGAACAGGCTTTTACAGCTTTTCTACTGCAAAATCAGACTTTTTACTCACATTCTGCTGCTTCAGAACAGGCTTTTACAGCTTTTCTACTGCAAAATCTAACTTTTTACACACATTCTGCTGCTTCAGAACAGGCTTTTACAGCTTTTCTACTGCAAAATCAGACTTTTTACTCACATTCTGCTGCTTCAGAACAGGCTTTTACAGCTTTTCTACTGCAAAATCAGACTTTTTACACACATTCTGCTGCTTCAGAACAGGCTTTTACAGCTTTTCTACAGCAAAATCTAACTTTTTACTCACATTCTGCTGCTTCAGAACAGGCTTTTACAGCTTTTCTACTGCAAAATCAGACTTTTTACTCACATTCTGCTGCTTCAGAACAGGCTTTTACAGCTTTTCTACAGCAAAATCTAACTTTTTACTCACATTCTGCTGCTTCAGAACAGGCTTTTACAGCTTTTCTACTGCAAAATCAGACTTTTTACTCACATTCTGCTGCTTCAGAACAGGCTTTTACAGCTTTTCTACTGCAAAATCAGACTTTTTACACACATTCTGCTGCTTCAGAACAGGCTTTTACAGCTTTTCTACTGCAAAATCAGACTTTTTACTCACATTCTGCTGCTTCAGAACAGGCTTTTACAGCTTTTCTACTGCAAAATCTAACTTTTTACTCACATTCTGCCTGCTTCAGAACAGGCTTTTACAGCTTTTCTACAGCAAAATCAGACTTTTTACTCACATTCTGCTGCTTCAGAACAGGCTTTTACAGCTTTTCTACTGCAAAATCAGACTTTTTACTCACATTCTGCTGCTTCAGAACAGGCTTTTACAGCTTTTCTACTGCAAAATCAGACTTTTTACACACATTCTGCTGCTTCAGAACAGGTTTTTACAGCTTTTCTACTGCAAAATCTAACTTTTTACTCACATTCTGCTGCTTCAGAACAGGCTTTTACAGCTTTTCTACAGCAAAATCAGACTTTTTACTCACATTCTGCTCATTTCTGGACAGTTTTAGGCCACTAAGAACATGGTTTAAACTTTCTCCGTGTGCAGCTACCAGCAGAAACCCCAATAACTGCGATCTGTTTCTGAAACTCAGCTCGGTTATAATGAAAAAGCCTGGAAATAAAATCCATCATTCAAAAATATTCTGCCTGAAATAAACAGAATAATCGCCTCAGTTCTTCTGGTCGTTCACACCCAGCTCCTAAACCTACAGAGTTATTTACCAGAAACACACAGAGTGGAGAGAGTGGTGTGTGCATGTGCACGTGCACGTGTGTGTGATCAAGGCAGATAGAGCTATTGATCTGTTTCCGTCTGTCTTCTCACTGACTCTCTCATAAAGCTGGATCCCAGTTTCACTGCCGTCCAGGCAGCTGCTTCCACTCAGTTTGATTGACAGCTGTGATCACACACACGTGCACTTAGATATGCACGTGCATGCTCGTGCATATCCACGGTTTAGATGTAATCTACAGTGGAGATAAAATGGAGGCTGCTTTGTGGTGGTTTTACATTAAAATGCTGCGGGATCTGAACCCTCAACTGTGGCAGCTTCAAAGCAGCTGGACCGTTTTCACAAATCAGGACCAGAGGAAGAGACAATAAAGATGGAAACAAAGAACTGGGTTTGTCCTCTGCTGGGTTCCAGGATAATTCAGGATCAGCAGAGCTGGACTGAACAGGAGTCAGACCAGTTTCTTGGGTTCACATTAAAAACCAAAGCAACTTTTACCTTTAGTTATGAGCCCAGTTGCAAAGAAATAAGGCATGAACAGGTGTTTAAAACTGCGTAATACCTGCAATGCAACACACACATGACCAGAACATGAACCTCTAACGGACACACAGAAACGCACTGAAGCTTACTGAAACACACAAAAATTGCACAGAAACGCACTGACAGGCACAGAAACGCACTGAAGCTTACTGAAACGCACCATAATTGCACAGAAACGCACTGACAGGCACAGAAACGCAGTGAAACGCAGAAAAACGCAGTGAAACGCAGAAAAACACAGTGAAACACATTGAAACTTACTGAAAAGCACAAAAATTGCACAGAAATGCACAGAAACGCACAAAAATTGCACTGAAACACACAAAAATTGCACAAAAATTGCACTGAAACACACAAAAATTAAACAAAAATTGCACTGAAACACAAAAATTGCAGTGAAACGCACCATAATTGCACTGAAACGCACCATAAATGCACTGAAATGCACAAAAATTGCACTGAAACGCACCATAATTGCACTGAAACGCTCAAAAATTGCACTGAAATGCACCATAATTGCACTGAAACGCACTGAAACACACTGAAACGCAGTGAAACGCACCATAAATGCACTGAAATGCACAAAAATTGCACAGAAACGCACTGAAACGCACCATAATTGCACTGAAACGCACAAAAATTGCACTGAAACGCACAAAAATTGCACTGAAACGCTCAAAAATTGCACTGAAACGCACAAAAATTGCACTGAAACGCACAAAAATTGCACTGAAACGCTCAAAAATTGCACTGAAATGCACTGAAACGCACCATAATTGCACTGAAACACTGAAACACACTGAGGCGGTGAAAGATCAGCACATTAGTTAATTGGCTGGCTGAGCTGGGGGGGTCGGGTCGACAGATGGGCCGGACTGTGTGTGCGTGACACACAGATAGAGTTTCTCTGACCGCTTCTGCTCTGTGACACCCGGCGGCTTCAGGACTCTGATCTGGTTTACGGCTCAGCTCAGAACCGGGTCGGACACATTTGGGCCCAACCTTTGGGCCCAGTTACGCCTCTGGAAAGTGTTAGAGGTCCAAATTATCCATAGTTTTTTATTGAGGCTGCTAACATTGTGTCCAGTTATTCTGCTGTTCAGGCTTTTTTTCATTCTATTTTATTTCAGAACCGCTGAACAGCAACTTCCACCGGGATAAATAAAGCTTCTTTAATTTCAGCACAACATGTGGAATCACCTTTGTTCTTTCAGCTTTATTTAAAGAAATACCAGAAAAACCATCTGATTCACCAGCTGATCTGTCTTTAGTGCAGGAACAAACCTTTCATCAGGCAGCTCCACCCAGGAGGTTCATGACAAACTGACTGTCAGTCCGGCTGAGACTGGACTTTCAGACGCCCAAAGCAGGACATTTCTCCTCAGATTCCAGATAAAGTGTTTCTACGGTGGCCCAGAAGGAACAAAGAAACACTTTTAAACAGTTAAAGCCTCGTTTCTTCTGTGGTTTCACCCAAACTGCAGATTAAAAACAGCTCCAAAAGTGAGAAAGGTTTAAGGTGGACCTTCCTTCAGCCGTGTTTTGCTGTCTAATGCAGTGTCGGAATAAAAACTGAAGATTTTCTTTGTTTTCTGACACCTTCGGGCCTTTTGAACCAGAATCCGAGTGTCATTTTTCTGCCTGAGCTGCAGCCCGTCGGCTTCGTTCAGGCTCTGCCGTCACATCAGAGGAGAATCTCTGACCTCTGCTTGTTTGCTAATTATGGGACTAATCATGTGAAGGAGTCACACTTGATGAGGAGACGTTGATATTAACAGGTGGCGACACCACGGAGCTGGCTGCTAATTGATAAAAGCAGCTCAGAAGTTCTGTATTCTCTGTCCTTTTAGCTCCTAAAGACGGATAAAGCTGCAGCTCCTGCCAGTGGAACTCTAACATAAGGAGCTGCAGCTCCTGCCAGTGGAACTCTAACATAAGGAGCTGCAGCTCCTGCCAGTGGAACTCTAACATAAGGAGCTGCAGCTCCTGCCAGAGGAACTCTAACATAAGGAGCTGCAGCTCCTGCTGGTGGAACTCTAACATAAGGAGCTGCAGCTCCTGCCAGTGGAACTCTAACATAAGGAGCTGCAGCTCCTGCCAGTGGAACTCTAACATAAGGAGCTGCAGCTCCTGCCAGTGGAACTCTAACATAAGGAGCTGCAGCTTCTGCCAGTGGAACTCTAACATAAGGAGCTGCAGCTCCTGCCAGTGGAACTCTAACATAAGGAGCTGCAGCTCCTGCCAGTGGAACTCTAACATAAGGAGCTGCAGCTTCTGCCAGAGGAACTCTAACATAAGGAGCTGCAGCTTCTGCCGGTGGAACTCTAACATAAGGAGCTGCAGCTCCTGCCAGTGGAACTCTAACATAAGGAGCTGCAGCTCCTGCCAGTGGAACTCTAACATAAGGAGCTGCAGCTCCTGCCAGAGGAACTCTAACATAAGGAGCTGCAGCTCCTGCCAGTGGAACTCTAACATAAGGAGCTGCAGCTCCTGCCAGTGGAACTCTAACATAAGGAGGTGCAGCTTCTGCCGGTGGAACTCTAACATAAGGAGCTGCAGCTCCTGCCAGAGGAACTCTAACATAAGGAGCTGCAGCTCCTGCCAGAGGAACTCTAACATAAGGAGCTGCAGCTTCTGCCGGTGGAACTCTAACATAAGGAGCTGCAGCTCCTGCCAGAGGAACTCTAACATAAGGAGCTGCAGCTCCTGCCAGAGGAACTCTAACATAAGGAGCTGCAGCTCCTGCCAGAGGAACTCTAACATAAGGAGCTGCAGCTCCTGCCAGAGGAACTCTAACATAAGGAGCTGCAGCTCCTGCCAGTGGAACTCTAACATAAGGAGCTGCAGCTCCTGCCAGAGGAACTCTAACATAAGGAGCTGCAGCTTCTGCCGGTGGAACTCTAACATAAGGAGCTGCAGCTCCTGCCAGAGGAACTCTAACATAAGGAGCTGCAGCTCCTTCCAGTGGAACTCTAACATAAGGAGCTGCAGCTCCTGCCAGTGGAACTCTAACATAAGGAGCTGCAGCTTCTGCCGGTGGAACTCTAACATAAGGAGCTGCAGCTCCTGCCAGAGGAACTCTAACATAAGGAGCTGCAGCTTCTGCCGGTGGAACTCTAACATAAGGAGCTGCAGCTCCTGCCAGAGGAACTCTAACATAAGGAGCTGCAGCTCCTGCCAGAGGAACTCTAACATAAGGAGCTGCAGCTTCTGCCGGTGGAACTCTAACATAAGGAGCTGCAGCTCCTGCCAGAGGAACTCTAACATAAGGAGCTGCAGCTCCTGCCAGAGGAACTCTAACATAAGGAGCTGCAGCTCCTGCCAGAGGAACTCTAACATAAGGAGCTGCAGCTCCTGCCAGAGGAACTCTAACATAAGGAGCTGCAGCTCCTGCCAGTGGAACTCTAACATAAGGAGCTGCAGCTCCTTCCAGTGGAACTCTAACATAAGGAGCTACTCTAACATAAGGAGCTGCAGCTCCTGCCAGTGGAACTCTAACATAAGGAGCTGCAGCTTCTTCCAGTGGAACTCTAACATAAGGAGCTGCAGCTCCTGCCGGTGGAACTCTAACATAAGGAGCTGCAGCTCCTTCCAGTGGAACTCTAACATAAGGAGCTGCAGCTCCTGCCAGTGGAACTCTAACATAAGGAGCTGCAGCTCCTGCCAGTGGAACTCTAACATAAGGAGCTGCAGCTCCTGCCAGAGGAACTCTAACATAAGGAGCTGCAGCTCCTGCCGGTGGAACTCTAACATAAGGAGCTGCAGCTCCTGCCAGAGGAACTCTAACATAAGGAGCTGCAGCTTCTGCCGGTGGAACTCTAACATAAGGAGCTGCAGCTCCTGCCAGAGGAACTCTAACATAAGGAGCTGCAGCTCCTGCCAGAGGAACTCTAACATAAGGAGCTGCAGCTCCTGCCAGAGGAACTCTAACATAAGGAGCTGCAGCTTCTGCCGGTGGAACTCTAACATAAGGAGCTGCAGCTCCTGCCAGAGGAACTCTAACATAAGGAGCTGCAGCTCCTGCCAGAGGAACTCTAACATAAGGAGCTGCAGCTCCTGCCAGAGGAACTCTAACATAAGGAGCTGCAGCTCCTGCCAGTGGAACTCTAACATAAGGAGCTGCAGCTCCTGCCAGAGGAACTCTAACATAAGGAGGTGCAGCTTCTTCCAGTGGAACTCTAACATAAGGAGCTGCAGCTCCTGCCAGTGGAACTCTAACATAAGGAGCTGCAGCTCCTGCCAGAGGAACTCTAACATAAGGAGCTGCAGCTTCTGCCGGTGGAACTCTAACATAAGGAGCTGCAGCTCCTGCCAGAGGAACTCTAACATAAGGAGCTGCAGCTCCTGCCAGAGGAACTCTAACATAAGGAGCTGCAGCTCCTGCCAGAGGAACTCTAACATAAGGAGCTGCAGCTCCTGCCAGTGGAACTCTAACATAAGGAGCTGCAGCTCCTGCCAGAGGAACTCTAACATAAGGAGGTGCAGCTTCTTCCAGTGGAACTCTAACATAAGGAGCTGCAGCTCCTGCCAGAGGAACTCTAACATAAGGAGCTGCAGCTCCTGCCAGTGGAACTCTAACATAAGGAGCTGCAGCTCCTGCCAGAGGAACTCTAACATAAGGAGGTGCAGCTTCTTCCAGTGGAACTCTAACATAAGGAGCTGCAGCTCCTGCCAGAGGAACTCTAACATAAGGAGCTGCAGCTCCTGCCAGTGGAACTCTAACATAAGGAGCTGCAGCTTCTGCCAGAGGAACTCTAACATAAGGAGGTGCAGCTCCTGCCAGTGGAACTCTAACATAAGGAGCTGCAGCTCCTGCCAGTGGAACTCTAACATAAGGAGCTGCAGCTCCTGCCAGTGGAACTCTAACATAAGGAGGTGCAGCTCCTGCCAGTGGAACTCTAACATAAGGAGCTGCAGCTCCTGCCAGTGGAACTCTAACATAAGGAGCTGCAGCTCCTGCCAGAGGAACTCTAACATAAGGAGCTGCAGCTCCTGCCAGTGGAACTCTAACATAAGGAGCTGCAGCTTCTTCCAGTGGAACTCTAACATAAGGAGCTGCAGCTTCTTCCAGTGGAACTCTAACATAAGGAGCTGCAGCTCCTGCCAGAGGAACTCTAACATAAGGAGGTGCAGCTTCTTCCAGTGGAACTCTAACATAAGGAGCTGCAGCTCCTGCCAGAGGAACTCTAACATAAGGAGCTGCAGCTCCTGCCAGTGGAACTCTAACATAAGGAGCTGCAGCTTCTGCCAGAGGAACTCTAACATAAGGAGGTGCAGCTCCTGCCAGTGGAACTCTAACATAAGGAGCTGCAGCTCCTGCCAGTGGAACTCTAACATAAGGAGCTGCAGCTCCTGCCAGTGGAACTCTAACATAAGGAGCTGCAGCTTCTTCCTCTAACATAAGGAGCTGCAGCTCCTGCCAGTGGAACTCTAACATAAGGAGCTGCAGCTCCTGCCAGAGGAACTCTAACATAAGGAGCTGCAGCTCCTGCCAGTGGAACTCTAACATAAGGAGCTGCAGCTTCTTCCAGTGGAACTCTAACATAAGGAGCTGCAGCTTCTTCCAGTGGAACTCTAACATAAGGAGCTGCAGCTCCTGCCAGTGGAACTCTAACATAAGGAGCTGCAGCTCCTGCCAGTGGAACTCTAACATAAGGAGCTGCAGCTCCTGCCAGTGGAACTCTATCATAAGGAGCTGCAGCTCCTGCCAGTGGAACTCTAACATAAGGAGCTGCAGCTCCTGCCAGAGGAACTCTAACATAAGGAGCTGCAGCTCCTGCCAGAGGAACTCTAACATAAGGAGCTGCAGCTCCTGCCAGTGGAACTCTAACATAAGGAGGTGCAGCTCCTGCCAGTGGAACTCTAACATAAGGAGCTGCAGCTCCTGCCGGTGGAACTCTAACATAAGGAGCTGCAGCTCCTGCCAGTGGAACTCTAACATAAGGAGCTGCAGCTCCTGCCAGAGGAACTCTAACATAAGGAGCTGCAGCTCCTGCCAGTGGAACTCTAACATAAGGAGCTGCAGCTCCTGCCAGTGGAACTCTAACATAAGGAGCTGCAGCTCCTGCCAGTGGAACTCTAACATAAGGAGCTGCAGCTCCTGCCAGTGGAACTCTAACATAAGGAGCTGCAGCTCCTGCCAGAGGAACTCTAACATAAGGAGCTGCAGCTCCTGCCAGAGGAACTCTAACATAAGGAGCTGCAGCTCCTGCCAGTGGAACTCTAACATAAGGAGCTGCAGCTCCTGCCGGTGGAACTCTAACATAAGGAGCTGCAGCTCCTGCCAGAGGAACTCTAACATAAGGAGCTGCAGCTCCTGCCAGTGGAACTCTAACATAAGGAGCTGCAGCTCCTGCCAGAGGAACTCTAACATAAGGAGCTGCAGCTCCTGCCAGTGGAACTCTAACATAAGGAGCTGCAGCTCCTGCCAGTGGAACTCTAACATAAGGAGCTGCAGCTCCTGCCAGTGGAACTCTAACATAAGGAGCTGCAGCTCCTGCCAGTGGAACTCTAACATAAGGAGCTGCAGCTCCTGCCAGTGGAACTCTAACATAAGGAGGTGCAGCTCCTGCCAGTGGAACTCTAACATAAGGAGCTGCAGCTCCTGCCAGTGGAACTCTAACATAAGGAGCTGCAGCTCCTGCCAGAGGAACTCTAACATAAGGAGCTGCAGCTCCTGCCAGAGGAACTCTAACATAAGGAGCTGCAGCTCCTGCCAGTGGAACTCTAACATAAGGAGCTGCAGCTCCTGCCAGTGGAACTCCAACATAAGGAGCTGCAGCTCCTGCCAGAGGAACTCTAACATAAGGAGCTGCAGCTCCTGCCAGTGGAACTCTAACATAAGGAGCTGCAGCTCCTGCCAGTGGAACTCTAACATAAGGAGCTGCAGCTCCTGCCAGAGGAACTCTAACATAAGGAGCTGCAGCTCCTGCCGGTGGAACTCTAACATAAGGAGCTGCAGCTCCTTCCTCTAACATAAGGAGCTGCAGCTCCTGCCAGTGGAACTCTAACATAAGGAGCTGCAGCTCCTGCCAGTGGAACTCTAACATAAGGAGCTGCAGCTCCTGCCAGTGGAACTCTAACATAAGGAGCTGCAGCTCCTGCCAGTGGAACTCTAACATAAGGAGCTGCAGCTCCTGCCAGAGGAACTCTAACATAAGGAGCTGCAGCTCCTGCCGGTGGAACTCTAACATAAGGAGCTGCAGCTCCTTCCTCTAACATAAGGAGCTGCAGCTCCTGCCAGTGGAACTCTAACATAAGGAGCTGCAGCTCCTGCCAGAGGAACTCTAACATAAGGAGCTGCAGCTCCTGCCAGAGGAACTCTAACATAAGGAGCTGCAGCTCCTGCCAGTGGAACTCTAACATAAGGAGCTGCAGCTCCTGCCAGAGGAACTCTAACATAAGGAGCTGCAGCTCCTGCCGGTGGAACTCTAACATAAGGAGGTGCAGCTCCTGCCAGTGGAACTCTAACATAAGGAGGTGCAGCTCCTGCCAGTGGAACTCTAACATAAGGAGCTGCAGCTCCTGCCAGTGGAACTCTAACATAAGGAGCTGCAGCTCCTGCCAGTGGAACTCTAACATAAGGAGCTGCAGCTCCTGCCAGTGGAACTCTAACATAAGGAGCTGCAGCTCCTGCCAGTGGAACTCTAACATAAGGAGCTGCAGCTTCTGCCAGTGGAACTCTAACATAAGGAGCTGCAGCTTCTGCCGGTGGAACTCTAACATAAGGAGGTGCAGCTCCTTCCTCTAACATAAGGAGCTGCAGCTCCTGCCAGTGGAACTCTAACATAAGGAGGTGCAGCTCCTGCCAGTGGAACTCCAACATAAGGAGCTGCAGCTCCTGCCAGTGGAACTCTAACATAAGGAGCTGCAGCTCCTGCCAGTGGAACTCTAACATAAGGAGGTGCAGCTCCTGCCAGTGGAACTCTAACATAAGGAGCTGCAGCTCCTGCCAGAGGAACTCTAACATAAGGAGCTGCAGCTCCTGCCAGTGGAACTCTAACATAAGGAGCTGCAGCTCCTGCCAGAGGAACTCTAACATAAGGAGCTGCAGCTCCTGCCAGAGGAACTCTAATATAAGGAGCTGCAGCTCCTGCCAGTGGAACTCTAACATAAGGAGCTGCAGCTCCTGCCAGTGGAACTCTAACATAAGGAGCTGCAGCTCCTGCCAGTGGAACTCTATCATAAGGAGCTGCAGCTCCTGCAGGTGGAACTCTAACATAAGGAGCTGCAGCTCCTGCCAGAGGAACTCTAACATAAGGAGCTGCAGCTCCTGCCAGTGGAACTCTAACATAAGGAGCTGCAGCTCCTGCCAGTGGAACTCTAACATAAGGAGCTGCAGCTCCTGCCAGTGGAACTCTAACATAAGGAGCTGCAGCTCCTGCCAGTGGAACTCTAACATAAGGAGCTGCAGCTCCTGCCAGTGGAACTCTAACATAAGGAGCTGCAGCTCCTGCCAGTGGAACTCTAACATAAGGAGCTGCAGCTCCTTCCTCTAACATAAGGAGCTGCAGCTCCTGCCAGTGGAACTCTAACATAAGGAGCTGCAGCTCCTGCCAGAGGAACTCTAACATAAGGAGCTGCAGCTTCTGCCAGTGGAACTCTAACATAAGGAGCTGCAGCTCCTGCCAGTGGAACTCTAACATAAGGAGCTGCAGCTCCTGCCAGTGGAACTCTAACATAAGGAGCTGCAGCTCCTGCCAGTGGAACTCTAACATAAGGAGCTGCAGCTCCTGCCAGTGGAACTCTAACATAAGGAGCTGCAGCTCCTGCCAGTGGAACTCTAACATAAGGAGCTGCAGCTCCTGCCAGTGGAACTCTAACATAAGGAGCTGCAGCTCCTGCCAGAGGAACTCTAACATAAGGAGCTGCAGCTCCTGCCAGAGGAACTCTAACATAAGGAGCTGCAGCTCCTTCCTCTAACATAAGGAGCTGCAGCTCCTGCCAGTGGAACTCTAACATAAGGAGCTGCAGCTCCTGCCAGAGGAACTCTAACATAAGGAGCTGCAGCTTCTGCCAGTGGAACTCTAACATAAGGAGCTGCAGCTCCTGCCAGTGGAACTCTAACATAAGGAGCTGCAGCTCCTGCCAGTGGAACTCTAACATAAGGAGCTGCAGCTCCTGCCAGTGGAACTCTAACATAAGGAGCTGCAGCTCCTGCCAGTGGAACTCTAACATAAGGAGCTGCAGCTCCTGCCAGAGGAACTCTAACATAAGGAGCTGCAGCTCCTGCCAGTGGAACTCTAACATAAGGAGCTGCAGCTCCTGCCAGTGGAACTCTAACATAAGGAGCTGCAGCTCCTGCCAGAGGAACTCTAACATAAGGAGCTGCAGCTCCTGCCAGTGGAACTCTAACATAAGGAGCTGCAGCTCCTGCCAGTGGAACTCTAACATAAGGAGCTGCAGCTCCTGCCAGTGGAACTCTAACATAAGGAGCTGCAGCTCCTGCCAGTGGAACTCTAACATAAGGAGCTGCAGCTCCTGCCAGTGGAACTCTAACATAAGGAGCTGCAGCTCCTGCCAGTGGAACTCTAACATAAGGAGCTGCAGCTCCTGCCAGAGGAACTCTAACATAAGGAGCTGCAGCTCCTGCCAGAGGAACTCTAACATAAGGAGCTGCAGCTCCTGCCAGAGGAACTCTAACATAAGGAGCTGCAGCTCCTGCCAGAGGAACTCTAACATAAGGAGCTGCAGCTCCTGCCAGAGGAACTCTAACATAAGGAGCTGCAGCTCCTTCCTCTAACATAAGGAGCTGCAGCTCCTGCCAGTGGAACTCTAACATAAGGAGCTGCAGCTTCTTCCTCTAACAGAAGGAGCTGCAGGCACAGATCTGCCTTTTCCAACAGAACCCGTTAAAGGTCAGGAGCTTACAAACGAAAACAGATGCAGCAGCTCATAAAAACACAGGAATGCAGCAAGGTGGCAGTGCCAGGAGGCAGCAGGAGTTTCCTCATTACGGCCGCTTTCTGCTCACTGCGCCAGCTGCTGTCGGCTTTCACCCCATCCCAGGAATGTCCTGAAGAAAAGACGGATGTTCTGGAGCCATCCGGGTGTTTCTGACGCCTCAACACCGAGGAGAGTCCCTTCCAGCTGCTCAGAGTCTCCGTGAACGCGCTCTGATTGGTCGCTGTAACCTGCGGACGCCACAGGGAGCTCCACAGGACAAGAAGGCGCTCACTCTTAGGCTTATAGGAGAGAAGAGGAGGCACGGGAGGAGAGATCTGTCCCAGGATGAGCTGCAGATGTTTCAGTCACACTGAGCCCGTTGGAAGCTGTGATGATGCTGCGTAAAGGATTCAGAAATAACTCCTCGGCGCTTCGTTTAACTCCAGATTTGATGGAGGAAACAACGAGGAGCCAGATGTATTATTCATGGTGTCGGACCAGCAGAGTTCTGCTGAGATGGCAGTTATCTGAAGGAGTGCTGCAGCCCGGATCCAGTGGTTTCAGAAGTTTTCTGTCCTTCACACACACACTCATAGAGCTTTAGGTCCTCCTGACTCATAAGGAACAGTGACTGCATGCTTCTCACGTGATCTTTCTGTTTCTGAACATCTTCTGCTGAAGGATGGATGAATCTGGTCACCCTGAGCATGAAACTAAAACTGTATTTCAGGAATTAAAGATGAAATAACGTGCATGTTCACAGCAGCTGTGCACGTCTGCTTTGACTGAAGACGAGAACATTAGAGAACTCTGCTGATCGACTGTGTTTTACGCAGTTTTAGGGCAGGTTGGACCCTGAGGAGGTCGAACACAGAAGCTGTGAACTGCATGTTGAGAGGAAAATGCATCGCAGAGACAGGGTAAAAGAGGACAAAATACCTGCGTTTTAATGTAAAAACTATAGATTTAAAGGGGAAACTGTACGAATAAAAGTGGTTCAGGTCAAAACATCTATAATTATTTTACACCTGAGTGACATCACACTCTAACTTCTACAAACTGTAGGAAAAAAAATTAAAAAATCATAAAATTTGAGCTGCGATTGTGTAAAAAACACGAAAAAGCTCTAACTTTCTCTGAAGCGTTTCCACTTAAAGAGGAAACTCACCATAAGTGTGATGAACTGGTACCTGAAGGCACCACTGAGTTTTCTCACTTTAATGTGATGAACTGGTACCTGAAGGCACCACTGAGTTTTCTCACCTTAATGTGATGAACTGGTACCTGAAGGCACCACTGAGTTTTCTCACCTTAATGTGATGAACTGGTACCTGAAGGCACCACTGAGTTTTCTCACATTAATGTGATGAACTGGTACCTGAAGGCACCACTGAGTTTTCTCACATTAATGTGATGAACTGGTACCTGAAGGCACCACTGAGTTTTCTCACATTAATGTGATGAACTGGTACCTGAAGGCACCACTGAGTTTTCTCACCTTAATGTGATGAACTGGTACCTGAAGGCACCACTGAGTTTTCTCACATTAATGTGATGAACTGGTACCTGAAGGCACCACTGAGTTTTCTCACCTTCATGTGATGAACTGGTACCTGAAGGCACCACTGAGTTTTCTCACATTAATGTGATGAACTGGTACCTGAAGGCACCACTGAGTTTTCTCACCTTAATGTGATGAACTGGTACCTGAAGGCACCACTGAGTTTTCTCACCTTAATGTGATGAACTGGTACCTGAAGGCACCACTGAGTTTTCTCACCTTCATGTGATGAACTGGTACCTGAAGGCACCACTGAGTTTTCTCACCTTAATGTGAGGAACTGGTACCTGAAGGCACCACTGAGTTTTCTCACCTTAAGGTGATGAACTGGTACCTGAATGCACCACTGAATTTTCTCACCTTCGTGATGAACTGGTACATGAAGGCACCACTGAGTTTTCTCACCTTAAGGTGATGAACTGGTACCTGAAGGCACCACTGAGTTTTCTCACCTTAATGTGATGAACTGGTACCTGAAGGCACCACTGAGTTTCCTCACCTTAATGTGATGAACTGGTACCTGAAGGCACCACTGAGTTTTCTCACCTTAAGGTGATGAACTGGTACCTGAAGGCACCACTGAGTTTTCTCACCACTGTGTGATGAACTGGTACCTGAAGGCACCACTGAGTTTTCTCACCTTAATGTGATGAACTGGTACCTGAAGGCACCACTGAGTTTTCTCACCTTAATGTGATGAAGTGGTACCTGAAGGCACCACTGAGTTTTCTCACCTTAATGTGATGAACTGGTACCTGAAGGCACCACTGAGTTTTCTCACCTTAATGTGATGAACTGGTACCTGAAGGCACCACTGAGTTTTCTCACCTTAATGTGATGAACTGGTACCTGAAGGCACCACTGAGTTTTCTCACCACCATGTGATGAACTGGTACCTGAAGGCACCACTGAGTTTTCTCACCTTAATGTGATGAACTGGTACCTGAAGGCACCACTGAGTTTTCTCACCTTAATGTGATGAACTGGTACCTGAAGGCACCACTGAGTTTTCTCACCTTAATGTGATGAACTGGTACCTGAAGGCACCACTGAGTTTTCTCGCCTTAATGTGATGAACTGGTTCCTGAAGGCACCACTGAGTTTTCTCACATTAATGTGATGAACTGGTACCTGAAGGCACCACTGAGTTTTCTCACCACCATGTGATGAACTGGTACCTGAAGGCACCACTGAGTTTTCTCACCTTAATGTGATGAACTGGTACCTGAAGGCACCACTGAGTTTTCTACTCCTTTCTGGAAGCTGCGGGCCCGGCTAGGTGCCGGCGGCTCATTCTTGCAGTAATAAATGAACGAGCCGGACTGAATCGAACTTTGCGGTTCTGGAACCAGTTTGACCTTCTTTTAAAGCGACAGCGTCAAAGATGTGTGACCTCGGCCCGCGGCGCTTGGTTCTCGCTGCATGTGGATATAAAGCCATCAAACAGCAGCTGGCTCCGCCTGCACCCCCGACCGTCCTGCTCTCGGCTCTTATCGCTGACCATCTCTGTCTCAGACCACCCTGCAGCCGCTCTCAGCAGGAAGCGGCAGCACAATGTGTCTTTGTTGTGTTTGTTGGAGCCTGAGATCCACACAGAGCCTCAGTCACAGGGACGGAGGGGTGAGGAGAGGGTCAGGCAGGGGAGGCACATGGGGGGGATGGATGCTGGAGAGTTGCCTTTATGGCTCCTGGTCATTTAGTAAAGTTACAGATTAACTGACTGATTCTGAATAGTTGATGGAAGCCTGAAATATGGAGCTGGGTTTAGATTTGAATTGGATTGAACTGGACAGGATCTGACTGGTGGTCTGACTGGTGGTCTGGCTGGTGGTCTGGCTGGTGGTCTGGCTGGTGGTCTGACTGGTCTGACTGGTGGTCTTACTGGTGGTCTTACTGGTGGTCTGGCTGGTCTAACTGGTGGTTTTACTGGTGGTCTGACTGGTGGTCTGATTGCTGGTCTGGCTGGTGGTCTGGCTGGTGGTCTGACTGGTGGTCTTACTGGTGGTCTTACTGGTGGTCTGGCTGGTGGTCTGGCTGGTGGTCTGACTGGTGGTCTGGCTGGTGGTCTTACTGGTGGTCTGACTGGTCTCACTGGTGGTCTTACTGGTGGTCTGACTGGTGGTCTTACTGGTGGTCTCACTGGTGGTCTTACTGGTGGTCTGACTGGTGGTCTGACTGGTGGTCTGACTGGTCTCACTGGTGGTCTTACTGGTGGTCTTACTGGTGGTCTCACTGGTGGTCTCACTGGTGGTCTCACTGGTGGTCTGACTGGTCTAACTGGTGGTCTTACTGGTGGTCTTACTTGTGGTCTTACTTGTGGTCTTACTTGTGGTCTGACTGGTGGTCTTACTGGTGGTCTTACTGGTGGTCTTACTTGTGGTCTTACTTGTGGTCTGACTGGTGGTCTTACTGGTGGTCTTACTGGTGGTCTTACTTGTGATCTGACTGGTGGTCTGACTGGTGGTCTTACTTGTGATCTGACTGGTGGTCTGACTGGTGGTCTTACTGGTGGTCTGACTGGTGGTCTTACTGGTGGTCTTACTGGTGGTCTTACTTGTGATCTGACTGGTGGTCTGACTGGTGGTCTTACTGGTGGTCTTACTGGTGGTCTTACTTGTGATCTGACTGGTGGTCTTATTACTTTATTTTACTCTACAGGCATCATCTTGCATTAAAATGTAAGATAAAAACCAAACTACTCCACAGACTTCAATACAAATCAGCAGAAAAGCAAAATTTACTGCAACAAAAGCCTCATTTAAAATGTTTAAAGCAGCAGTGACAATTAGAAAAAGACCAATTAGTGACAGAAAACTAAAAACTGCTGAAAGTAGATCAAAAACAACCTTAAAGAGACACATGATGACAAACTGCAATGGTTTCTGTGTTGGTGTAAAGCTGACTGGTCTGATTCAGT